>NC_133618.1:115049819-115069819 GCF_048593235.1 Sminthopsis crassicaudata
AGTTATTAAGCTCTCTGGGATTCAATCTGTCAAAGGAGAGGGTTGGACTTGATCTTTCCCAGCCCTTTCAGTTCTGTCATCCCATGATGACACTTTTTCACTTCATGGAACTCATCTAATTGGAAAAATCAAATGTGGCCAACTAAGTATTGTTTCTTCTTGAGTCATTTCAATTGTAGTAAACTTCTCATGAGTCCTTTTAGAGTTTTTTTGGATTTGCTTTATAGTTTTGGGGTTTTGTTTTGGGTTTTTTGTTTTGTTTTGTTTTGTTTGTTTGTTTGTTTGTTTGTTTGTTTTTTTTTTTTTGTATTGTTTTGTTTTGTTTTTGTTTTTGTTTTTTTGGCCAAGATACTGGAGTGGTTTTTCCATTTCCTTCTCAGGCAAAGTGACTTGTCCAGGGTCACATAGCAAGTAAGTGTCCGAGGCTGTATTTGAACTCAAGAGTTCTTGACTCTAGGCCCAGCACTCAATCCATTGTGGTGATTAGTTACCCTCAAATAAGTATAATATAAGATATGATATTGATTTTTATGATAGGCACAAAACACTATAAATACATAAAAGAAATAGCTCAACTTCAAGTTGAATGCCAAATAAACTTGACTTTGAATCCAGATTTTTACTATTAGTAGTTTGGATCGTTAAGCCTGGAACAGCACAAGAACATCCTTTTCTATGGATTTCAGTATTTTACAGTATCCATGACTCTCATGCTTTTGATAACAAAAATTTCTGATAACAAATTTGCATGAAACATGCATGTGATAGTCTCATCTTCCTCCACTAGAGGCAGTAGTTTAGATAATGTAGCTTATAAATTCTCCAAAGACAGGACAACACACCTAAATCTAGGACTGAAAATGAATGAGTCCATCATACTGTTAAATATTATTTTCAGACTATCATAAAAATTAAGTATTTTCTCCAAGAAAAAGAAACCTATTTGGGGACATGGTATTAAGAATACAGATGATTCCTAGAAGATAATTTAAAGTGATGCTTTCGGTTGGACCATGTATTACAGTCAGGGTTGCTACCACAGTGTCATTTTGAACTCTTAACTCTCACTCATTACATATAGTTCATAATCCCAGTTAATTTCCAAATCTTGTCATTTCTCCTAAGGTATCTCTTTTATTTTTCTCCTTGTTTCATCACCTCTCACCTGGACTACTGTAGTAACTTCTTAATTAGTCTTCCCAAATCAAATTTGTCTCTCACCAGTTGTTCATACAGTTGCCAAAGTGATTTTGCTATTGAACAGGTCTGGTCATAGTCTGCAACAATAAAATATAAACAATTTTGTTTAGCATTTAAAGCCCTTCACAACCTGGATCCATCTTACCTTTCCATTTTTTTTTTTTTTTGTTGTTTTGTTTTGTTTTGTTTTGTTTTGTTTTGTTTTATTCTCTTTCATGCTCTCTGAGGTTCAGACTTTTTGCTGTATCCCACATACATGTCTATAATGCACTTCATCTACATCTCTTGGGATCTCTTGCTTCCTTCACGATTTAGTATACAAACCATCTTTTGTATTAGACCTTTCCAGTGTCCTCCCAGCTGCTCCTTTTCACCAAGATTATCTTGTATTCATTTTCTCTATGTTGTATATATGCCTAGATATAGAATATAAAATCCTTTAAGGATCAGTTGTTTTGCTCTTTTTATTTTCAATATCTTATAAAATATCAGAAATATCATAGATGTTTAATAAATATTTATTAATCAGTTTATTTAGCCATAGTAACACTGACATTTATATAGTCATTTATACTTACCCAACATTTCAAAAACATAATCATATCATCTAAAAATGTGTTGAAATGAATTAGCACACAAATTACAAATTCGGAAACCAAGGCTCATAAATTTTAAATGACTTTTCCAGGGTACCATATTTAGTCAATGTCAGAGCTGGGGCTTGAAGTTCAATCTTTTTCACTAAATTTATTGCTATTTGAAGTAGATCTCATTGACTAATTTAACTGAGATATAATTGTAGCTAAAAGTGGGGGAAATGAATTTAGACTTTAGGAATAGATTTCCAAACATTCAGAGAAAAGATTGTTGTAGGCACATAGAAACAAACTCTTAAAAAGAATATAATATAGCTCAAGGGGAATAGAAGGTTTTTGACAATATGATTGAAAATTATCATTATGAAGAATCTACTGTGACTACACAGGGAACTCTCTAATAAATTTAGATTTTAAATTACACATGCAAAAAATGAAGCTGGGATATATAATCAAGTGAAGATATAGGGGCGACATGACTCTTAATAGTATAGGTTAGAAGAATAGAGGCCAAAATAGGTTTTAACCTATATAAAATTTTGAGAATAGTCAGACATATTGGTTGGCTAGTTTGTTTTCAGTGTAATTTAATTCAACACAAACTTTTAAAGAATCAGTCATGTGAAGAGGTATTGTGATAAACCCTTGGGGAAAATGCAAGATAAGTAAAACCGAACTCTTACTCTCAAAGGAAAAGATAGTCCTTCTGATTGAGGTAGATGATATAGTTTTAACAGGAAATGGAGAAAAAGCAGAAAAAGCCAGCTCTTATTTTGCTTCCATTTTTTTTCCTGTCACAGAGAAAGAGATCAGGAATAGAAAGGATACAACAAATATGATTAAGAGTGAATTGAATCCCAAGAGAGGTATGCAGATGGTAGAGCACCTAACATCTCTAAATAAATTGAAGCTTGGATAAATCATTTCCTGAGGTTGTGAAAATGCTTGCAGATGAGTTTGCTGAATAGGTCTTCGAAATCTGTAGAGAACAGTGAAACTGAAGGTGGACAGTGTTAATCAGATCTTGGAAAAGTGGTATAGAGTGTTTTCCATACCCTATAGAGTTGTCACTTTGTGTCAATAAACGCTGAAAATTTCTAGAATGGATTATTTTTTTAAATGTTTTTTTGAGCACCTAGAAAAGGGATTCTTAAAATTGGGGGGTGGGGGAAGCGCAATTATGATTTCATTTGCCTCTATTTGAAATTTAGCATTTCCTTTGGTTAGAATTTGGAAGAAAATAACATTTTTTAGAATGGGTCCATAGACTTCACCAGACTGCCATAGACTTCACCAGATTGTCCATCACACACATATACACACATACACACACCCCCTAACTTAGGAGAAACACTAATTATAAGAGTTTACTAAGAAGCAATAATGACAAGATAACTTTCTTCCTTTTATAAAATAGCCTCCTATTTAGTCTTTGCCTCCAGTTTCTCCCCTTTACAATCTAACCAAAAAAGATTAAAAAAAATCAGCAACCAACTATATGCTAAGCATTGTACACTGGGGCTACAAAGGCAAAAAATGAAATAGTCCCCTGCCTTTGAGAAGCTTAAATTATATAAATTATATTAAATTATATAAAAGTGGCAATATATGGGTGCATACAAGTAAACAATAAACATTTAAAAATAGATTCAAGGTAGAGAGATGGGAGACAGCTCCAGAATCAGGAATAACAATATAGGAAGTAGTATCTGAGCTGAGTTTTGAAGAATATTAAATATTCTTTCTAGTGGGTTGAGTGCATTCTAGGCAAGTGGGTCAGTCTGTGAAAAGACATGGAATTGGGAAATGGAGTGTAATAAGTGAGCAACAGCAAAAAAATCAATATGTCTGGACCAAAGAGTCAGTGAAACTAAATAATATGCAATGAGACTAGAAGCGTAGCTAGATTAGAGCCAACTTGTAAATGTTGGACTTAAATGTTAAACAGAAGGATTTTTATTGTTTCTAAAGCCAATAGTGAACCCCTATTACCTTTAGAGTCAAATTGAACAGGTAATTACTTGGTCTTGCCTGTGATTTAGGAATATAACTTTAGTTCCTAAGTAGAGAGGGGGAAGATAAGTCAAGAAGACCAGTTCAAACCCTGTTGTAGTACTCCATCCTTCATAGGTCTGACAAAATAATTTTCCAAAGCTTAGTTGGATCCATGTCATATTCCATTCATAATTACCTGTTGTCTTTAAGATCAAGTACAAATGGCATTTAAGGTTTTCTTCAAATTATTTCTAAACTTATTTTAGTCTTGTTTTACATTATTCTCTTATATATTTTGGTCTAGCCCAATTGCATTTCTATCTATTATATAAACTTAGTAGAACATCTACTTCTGTATTCCCGTTTGCCTGCAGTGTACTTCATATCTATCTTCTTCCTTATCTTCTTCATAGGATGAGGTGAGGAGTCACTTCTTTATAGTACTCTATACTGAAAATGTTCATTCCCTTCTCAATTTTTCTTTTCTTTTTTTTTCTTTTTTAATAGTTTTTATTTACCAGATATATGCATGGGTAATTTTACAGCATCGACAATTGCCAAACCTTTTGTTCCAATTTTTCCCCTCCTTCCCCTCACTCAGATGGCAGGTTGACCAATACATGTTAAATATGTTAAAGTACAAATTAAATACAATATATGTATACATGTCCAAACAGTTGTTTTGCTGTATAAGAAGAATCGAACTTTGAAATAGTGTACAATTAGCCTGTGAAGGAAATCCAAAATGCAGGCAGACAAAAATCCTTCTCAGTTTTTCTTAATGAAACTCTGGATCTCTCCTTTGTCTCTTTTACTCTTATTCCCAATATTCATTATTCTTATTCCCAATACTCAAGACTTCCTTTACCCAGAAAACCATCCCATCTTTCCAAATCATAGCTCTTATATCTCTTCTTGTTTGTTACTTTTTTTACCATTCACCTAGAGAGTAGTTTAATTCAAAGCCAAAGCATTTACTGTATTACATAGTAATAAAAAATAGCAGCATAAACCACCACCAACCCTCACTATAAATCTTGACCTTACCCACAAGTACATATCTCTTCAAAGAATATAATAGCCATGCATAGGAATCATGTGAGACACACACACATGGGAAAC
Organism: Sminthopsis crassicaudata; assembly: GCF_048593235.1. Classification (NCBI taxonomy): domain Eukaryota; kingdom Metazoa; phylum Chordata; class Mammalia; order Dasyuromorphia; family Dasyuridae; genus Sminthopsis; species Sminthopsis crassicaudata. Next base: position 115,054,733 of record NC_133618.1, read on the forward strand.
ATATGTAACCAAGACACATGGAGAGTCTGTTCATGCTTCTAATTCTATGGTGCTGCTGATACCTTTTGGTGATATTGGGGAGATTTTTTCGGGATGCCTACTCAGCAGAGTCAATAATGCATTATTGGTAGAGTTGTGAACTGATTCAGCCATTCTCAGGAGTAATTTAGAATTGTGCCTAAAAGGCTATAATATTACTAGGTCTATCATCCAAAGAGATTAAAAGGAAGGAATGAAGTAAGAAATGGAGGAAAGAAGGGAAGGAAGGGAGGAAGGAAAGAAGAAAGGAAGGATAGAAGTCCCTAGCTAATACAAAGTACAGTAAATAGAAGCAGGAGAACATTATACAAGGCAAAAGCAATATTGTATGACTCTCAGATGTGAATGACTTAGCTATTCTCAACAATACAATGATTCAAGATGCCAAAGGAGTCATGATGAAAAATGCTATCTACTTCCAGAGAAAGAATTGATGAAGTCTGAATACAGATTTAAATGTACTACTTTTTTCCACTTTATTTTTCTTTTGATCTGTTTCTTCTTTCACAACATAACTAATATAGAAATATGTTTTACATGATTGCACATAAGTAATCTCTATCAAATTGTTTACCATCTCACCAAAGGAGAAAGGAGGAAGAAAGGATGAAAATCTGCAACTGAAAAAAATGCTTAAATGAATCTTTAAAATTGTCTTTACATGTAATTGGGGGAAAATATTATTAAGAAAAAGGTTTTTTCTGCTGCTACCTTCTTGCCTTAATTTCAGTAATCTTCAGTTAATTGTGTCTAACTTCAACTGTAGATGGTTTATTTAGTAAAACAAAAGATGGCTACAATGTTTTTGACCTTCTACTGTAGCTATAATATTTAACCAACTTTCTCTCTTCAAAACTACTTGTTTTTCTTTCTTCTACCTATTTGGGTAGGAGAGGGGAAGGATGAATGCTGTTAGTCTTGCCCCTGAATAAAAATTGGCCAATGATTATGAAGGTCATCAGTTTTATCAGGCAATGGCAGGTAAAATATCTTCTCAAGGAAACTATTGACAGAAAATAAGTTTTGAGCCTAAGCTAAGATCACATCTGGTCTTTGAAGCTTTTGAATTCTTTGCAATCCTCTTTCCTTTACAATGCCCTCTGAATTTCACAGCTCGCTTTCCAGTGACTTATACTCAAAATCTGTTTTTTAATTATTAGTTCTTATAATAGGTTACTGCTTGAGGTATATTATCCCTACCCTGCTCCACTAAGTCTTACATCCTCAAACAGAAAAGGAATTGAGTGAAATGGTGGTAAGGAAACTGCTTTTAAGTCTACTTAGTAGATGAATCCTTAGTAGATGAGATACATAGAGTAAACTAAGATCATGATGTCAGAAGAAAAATTTAAATTTATGTCATAGCAAACCTAGCATTCTTTCCACTATGTCATGCTGATCTTTAATACTTCAGTTATATATTTACTTCAGAATCATGATATATATTCTCCATGGCATTTGGATTAAGCCCATGGTTAATAGTAATATTATTCCAAGAAGCACAGCATGTTTATACTCTTGAATGAAATGCACACTGAAGATTAAAATTGTTCATGACCTCCCCTCCTTTTATCAGAAAAGGGGTTTTTCTTAGCTACATATTATAATAGTGCAAAAAAAAGAGGAATGCTTGTCTTTTTCCCTAAAAATTTAATAACTAAATTGATTTTTTTTTATGTGACAAACTGGGCATTTTTCTGGAAATGAAGTCCAGGTTGTGACATTGCAACTCTCGAATTAAGACAGACCTCAATCAAAAGCTCTTTGCTTTGGATGGGATTAACACTTGGGTAATGCTCAAGTTGGCTGTATTCTTCTAAAAACTAAAGCTATTCATTCCTGATCTCATTTAAAAAAAAAAAAAATTGTTGTTGATATTGTAAAGTGAACCTAGCCACAGTCCCTGTGGTTGACCAATCTTGAAGTTACAGATATCTGGATTTCTTATCAGCTAGTGCTTCATGTGTTGTTTACTAAGAAAGCATATTATGTTTCAGTGACTTGAATAGGGGGAAGAACTAGACCTGTCATTTAATTGGTATAGGAAACTTCCAGATAAGGAACTCCTTTAACCAGTGCAGAGCGATACTTTCTATGTAACAAAGAGTCTTAGACATTTGTCTAAAGCACTGAGAGGTTATATGAACCCAGGTGTTCTTTGCTTTGAACCTGCTCTTTTATTATGGTTACCTTTCAGTAATTTCAATAATTTTTTCTGAAAAAGGATTTAATATGAATTGTTGCTGCATAGTCTTACTATATTTCATATGAGGACTATATATTTCATAAAAATTTGAAAAGTATGTTATATGGAAGATTTTGGTCAGATTTTTATATCCTTTTGTTTTACTATGTGTGTGATGTGTGAGTTTGCTAGTTAGCAACACATAGATATAAGTTTCTAAAACTGTTTATTCTTCTTGATGTGAATGTGCCTTTTCGTGGTTTCACATCTGGCCATTTACTTTGTTTGGACTTTACTGATAGGTTCCAACATAGCTGTAAGCTGGTGTCATTTGCCAAAAGCACAGAGCCCTGGTCCTGAGACAAATGAGACATAGAGATGGGCAGAGATCAACAGTGTCCCATCTATCTATGAGATAATAATCTGGCCTTGTGTTTTTTACTGATTTTACCCAACCTCTGGGGCCAGGCTAAGTGGAAGCAGTGACAGAAGCCTATGGCCAGACCAGATTTACCACCTTAAGGGGATGCCTAGTGCAACATGTTATAGAGGAAAGAACAGTAGGTTTGAAATTATGGAATTTGGCCTTGATTCATGGTTCAGCCATTTACCTATATGTTCTTGAACCCATTACTTAAGCTGTCTGCTAGATGTAGGATTCTACAAATGACTTATATTGATATATTCAATTTTAATACTTTTTAAAAAATTATGCATGTTTGTTTTTACATCACCTGCATTTCTTAATTTATCTTTTCCTCTCACCTCTAAGTGTTCCTTCTCTTATAAATATATCAAAGAAAAAATATTTTTAAGTCTGTAAGCTACTTAATAAAATTATATTCATTTAATTAACAAAGAACTTTGTTATCTTTTTCTCATCTCTTAACATTGGGCAATGTAAAACTGAACTTTTGTGACAAATATGAATTGTCAAACAAAATATATTCCCACATGGACAATGTCCAAAAATTATACATTTCATTCTTTACCCTGAGAGTTCATTATTTCATTGTCTTTGGAATTATGATTTGTCTTTGCTTTGATCAGAGTCTTTCAAGGTTGTTTGTCTTTACATCATTGTTGTTACCATATAAATTGTTCTCCTAGTTCTGCTCACTTCACTCTGCCTATATTCATTCAATTCTTCTCATATTTTTTTCTGAAACTTTCTCTTTCATATATATTACAGCATAACCATTTTCATTAAAGAGCATCCCTTTAGTCTCTAGTTCTTTACGACTAAAAAAAAAAAAAAAAAAGCTGCTTAAATTTTTGTAGATATTGTACCTGTTCCTTCTTTTTTTATCTCTTTGGGCTATAAATCTAATAGTGATGTTTCTGGCTCAAAGGATATACCCAGTTTCCTAACGTTGGGGGCATATTTCCAAATTGTTTTCCAGAAGAACTGGACTATAGCTCCACCAAAACCACCAAAATTTGGTTTTCAAAATGTGGTCCAGAGAATCCTGGTAGTCTCAAAAACCCTTTTGGAGGGTCTACAAATCCAAAATTATTTTTATAACCCACATTATCAAACATTCTTTGGACAGATCCTCAATAATTTTAATAGCAAAAAAAAGATAGTGAAAACAAAAGTTTGAGAACCCCTATTATAATTGTCATAACCCTCAATTTGCCATGCTTCTTGGGGTCTTTTTCCCATTTCCATCCAATAGAATGTGAGCAATTTTGTCCATTGTAAAGAGGAAGATTACAAAAATGAAGAAATGATGTAAATGTTTTCATGATTATGTTTTATAAGAAGCAAATAATTTCAAGTTCTTTTCGATATGAGTATATGTCTATATTCATGTATGTATTGGGATTATTGAAATTATCTTAAGTGATTCATGGTTCATAAAACTTTAAAAAAAGATTAGGCATTCTGTATCTTCAAAAGAAATAGAATTACTGCCTCCCTTCTACTTTTTTGTAGATATAACAGTTTACTTTCTCTTGCTGGGAGAAAAAATCCTTACTTTCCTTTTCAACAGCATTGTTGGCTGTGCCAATAAGTGTGAAGTCTTTTTAATTAACTGGATTATGGGACATTAGGGCTGGAAGCCTTTTGAGAAATCACCAACATCTTATTTCATTTTATTTACTACTCTGCAGCCTATAGAAATGAATTGGTCTGCCCAAGATCATACAATTGACAAGATGGGACTAGAAATCAAGTTTCCTAACTTCCAACTTGTTTTCTTAGACTATTAGCTATATGTGACCACCAAAGAATTTTCAGACCACAAATTATATTCAAATATATTAATGTTAAAATTTTTATCATTAGTGATCAAACCAATTCATATTTCAAAAATAAAAAGACAAATAGTTATGTAAGAGTAAAAAAAAAATTAAGTTAAATAGTAGAGGGTTTGATAAACCAAGAAAATTTTTTCCCTAGATTCTTTTGTATCTCGTTTTTCTCCATTGTTAAAGAGCAATCCTGTGTAACAAATAATTTTTAAAAATAAAAAAATTAGGAGAAAGGTACCGAAAGTTATTAATATATCAAGAAAACTACAGCAAAAACACCTGACATTATATGTAATAGTGTTCTACAGTGTGGTTTTGACTCACTACTTTTGAAAGGGAATGTGATTAGTAATTTTTCATATCTCTTTTATAATTTTTAATTATAATTTTGCAACATTCATTTTTAATTATTTACATTGTTTTGGTAATTATCCATATTGTTTTCCTAGTTTTCTTCTCTTTGTATCATTTCATTTAAGTCTTCCCAAGAATTTCAGCTAACAACAATACTTACATAGAAGCATTTTATACCATATTCATCAATAAGTTCCTAATACATACATACCTGAAATATAAAAGATAGCATTATCTTTAAATTGGAGGTAAATGAAAAAAAAAGATGCTTCTTATGACCATGCATGAGGAATTTTTATTTAGACTATTTTGGAAAAATCTGATTTTTTTGTGAATGAGCATTTTATTTGCATGAAATTAAAAAAAAACTTTTGCATTAACAGTAATAGTAATATAGCTAGAATAGCATAATTAGAAAACGCATTTTCATAGAGAACTAACACAACCCAACTCTTTCCCCAACACAAGTGGCAAAATGATATAAACAAATAGTTCTTATTAAAGAAAGATGGCAACAGTGCTGGAAAACCATTAGAATTTATGTCAAAAAAAAAAAAAAAGTTACTAAAATAACCATGACCTAGAAGAAATCCCATTATTGGGTATATACTCTAAGTACATTAAATATAAAAGGAGGTTCCCAAATATAACAAAATTTGTGTGGTTTTAGAAATAATAACACAAATTCTAGTCCTTGAATTATTAAATGAGGAATTTATAGAATGGGAAGACTTTTAAAGTAGTGATATAGAATGAAGTTAGAAGAAAGCAGCATGCTAAATAATTACAAAAAACATAAAAAATAAAAAAATAAAAAGTGAATGATGTATTATTATAATGATTAACCAATCTTGGTGCCAGAGAAGAATTGAGGAAATGTAGTTCTATGCATTCATGAAAATATGGGAGACTGGGTGTAGAAAATTGCCCTCAGTGCCAGAAACTGTTGTGTTGGTTTTGCATAACAATGGCTTGATTTGTTTTTTGTTTGTTTGCTTTTTGTTTTGTTTATTTGTTTTTCTTTAGGGAGGCATATTGGGTTGAAGGAGGAGTATATTCAGAAATGACTGTGATGTAAAAGCAAAAGACAATAATAAAACTTAAATATTAAAAAAAGATATTTATCCTACCAATAAGCCCAGAGTTGATACATAATTACCTCCTCAAGTTCTTATTAAATCTTCTAGACTATCATTTGGTAAATTACCATTTACATTATATATCAAGTCTATTGATTTATGATTCTGTATTGTAAATTGTACTCTGATGGGTGCAAAAAGTTAATGTAAATTTTCCCTTTTTTAATTTTTTTTATTTTTACATTCTAAGAAAGCTTATGTTAAGTCTGGCTCAAAATGAAATAGAATTTTTCTCACATAGTAAAAAAAAACCTTTTTGTTTTCATGATTATATGTTTATTAAATGACCAGTGCTTATTTTTTTTTAAGAAGCTTTGCACCTACCTGCCTTGTAGTCTTTAAATAATTAAAAATCCCAAAGAAAAGTCTTAATTAAAAGACTTTCCTACATATAAGGTAAGACTAGAATTGAATAGAAAGAGAACATGCTGAATTGCCTTTGGGAAGCTGCAGTGCTTTAAATGACCCCAAACATCATCTTGAAACAAAGGGGCCTTCTTTTTAACATAGTATCTGTGTACTAGTACTTTAATGGCTAAGGCTCTTGAAACACCACAATCTCAGAAAAATGAACTACAATAGACTATAATACATAATCCACAAAGAATTGTGTTTCTTTTGTAGAATAAAATATATGCATGTCTTAAAAGCCAGATTATTATTTGTTCTGAACTTTGAATGTGCAATTGAAGCTCTGGGAAGAGGTCTTAGAATTTGAATCCTTAGAATCTTGGAAAGTTCAACAAAAAGTCTAATTTGAGAGAGCCTCTGTGATCATTTCTGATTTTTGAGGCATGGTATTCTTTGGACAAAAGGTGAATTGATAAAATGACTTCTCTTAACTAATTCAAGGAACAGAGGTATTATATCAGATGGCATACTAACGATTAATTGATGATGATGAATGTACTAGAAGGTTCCATCATTCAAAAAGCATGGAAAAGGAAATTGGATTCTGAATATGCTTTATGTAATAGTCAGTGGCAGATAGTTAACTCTCTATTATCCATTGTTGTGAGTGCAGACAAAGCATGACTGAGTAGAATTACCAGATATCTCTAAATAGCCAGTAGCTTCACAGTCTCACTGAATCTTTTATGAGAATGGCTAATGGTAGCAAAATTGTTTGATGTGGGTCTTTCCTAAACTGTTCTGTATCTATTTCTCATTAAAATTATAATAGACTCATTTGGGAAGAAATAGATCAGTAAAGGACTCAAACAATCTGCAAACTAGATAGTCATTCTTTGAATAATCAAGTATCTATATGATTTTTTTCCAAATGAGTCCTTTCTCATCTTGAATGAATTTTTCTTTTCAGAAAGACCATATTATGAATGCTCACATGCTAATATTTTTCTTTTTTATTAACACATTACCTGATTAAATATATTTACTTCATTTTGGGATATAATAAATATCATATAGATCTGCACAGCTGAAAAAAGTTACATTGTCTTAACCCTATTTAATTTATACATTTTGTCTATAATGTTCTCAACAAAGTGCTTATCTAATTTTCCTCTGAAGATCTTTATTGGTAGAGCACTCACTTCTTACTCTTTGAAGCAACTTTTGGAATAGCTCTAGCTATTAGGAAACACTTTCTTATATTCAGGAAAAAGTCTGTGTCTCTTTATTTCCCCTATTCCTGACCCAATTTCAAGGATCAATCAGAAAAATCTTTAATATTTTCATAATCTATCAAATAATTTTAGGTTGTTATCTTGTCCTCCCTAAGTCTCTAGCTTGCCAGCCTAAATGTTTCCATTTCTTACAAAAGCCTCTCAAGTGACATGGTTTATAATCTTCCCCATTCTATGGCTAATTGAGGCCAAAAGCAAATAAACTCACATACTAGTAGTGATATTGCTGGGTCAAAAGATATACAGTTTTGTAGTTCTTTGGATACAGTTACATGCTTGGTTCACAACACCACCAACATTGCATTAGTGTCTCAGTTTTTCCATGTTCCCTCCAACATTTGTCATTTTCCTTTTCTGTCATATTGGCCAGTCATATAAGTGTGTGGTAGTACCTCTGAGATGTTTTAATTTGCAATTATCTAAAAATAAGGATTTAGAACATTTTTATATGATTATAGATAATTTTTATTACTTTATCAGAAAACTGCCAATTAATATCTTTTGCCCATTTTATCAATTGGAGAATTGTTCTTATTCCTACAAATTTGATTCAGTTCTCTATATATTTGAGAAATGAGATCTCTTAGAAGAATTTGCTGTGAATTTTTTTCATAGTTATTATTACTAGTTGTATTTTCCTTCATCCTCTTGCCCTCCCAATTTATCTCTCCTTTTACCCTGTCCATCTTCAAAAGTGTTTTGCTTCTGATTACTCCCAATGCCAGTTCATTCTCCCAGAAGATGACCCCATCCTTCCCTCTCTTATTCCCATTTCTCTCCTATTTTCCTAGGGTACAAGAGATTTCTCTAACCAACCAAGTTACTTCTTCTTTGAGCCAATTCCAATAAAAAGTAAGGTTCACAGGTTCTCCCAGTCTACCTCTTCACTGCAAAACCCTTTCATATCTCGTATGTGACATAATATAGCCCATTTTACTTCTCCTACTCCCAGTGCTTTTTTTTTTTCTTTTTCACTCCTTGATTTTATTTTGTTTTTTAGTGAGATCACATCATCACATTTTACTTATACCCATGCTCTCTATCTATGTATTCTATTGTAACTACTCTTATAATGAGAATGTTCTTAGGAGATTCTATTATCATCTCTAATGTAGGAAAGTAAATAGTTTAACCTTATTGAATCACTTATGATTTCTTTTTTCTTGTTTACCTTTTTATTCTTTTTCTTGAATCTTATATTTGAATATCAGATTTTTCAATTCATCTCTGATGCTTTTATCAGGAATGCTTGAAAATCCTCTATTTCATTAATTGTTCAGTTTTTTCTCCTCTGAAGTTTTTTTCTGGGTAGGTGATTTTGGGTTGTAGTCTTAGGTCCTTTGTCCTTCAGAATATCACATTCCAAACCCTCTTATCCTTTAATGTGGAAGCTGCTAAATATTATTATCCTGATTTTGGCTCCATGGTATTAGCAATATTTTCTCTTTGATCTGATAGCTGTGGAATTTGACTGTAATATTCCTAGGAGTTTTCTTTTTGGCTTCTCTTTCCAGTTGTGATTAATGGAGTCTTTAATTTCTATTTTACCTTTTGATTCTGGAATATCAGGGCAGTTCTCCTTGATGATTTCTTGAAAGATGATGAAGGTATGTGCGTATATGGTATGCGTGTACATGCATTCACATGTGTGCAGCCATGCCCCCATGTGCACTATCCTCTGTTCTTAAATCAAAATCCTCCAATTGTGTCACACACACACACTGTGTGTGTGTGTGTGTGTGTGTATTAAACTGGATGTGGCCTCTAGCTTTTCTGCCTAGAATCTTCTTCCTTCCTTGAATTCTCTTGTTTTATCCTGAATCTTTAGAAGGTGACAATGAGTACTTTACTGAAATCTATTTTCTGCTTCCTTAGTATCTTGTAGTCTATCATGACTCTAGTTTTGGCTCATCATAATCTGTGCCACATTTTACTATGCAGTGATTTAATGTTTGAGATGGATTGGAAAAACAATCAATTCAGTCACATAGAAAAACTTTGTATTCTGAAACACATGTAAAAAGTGAAAGAATTATATGATTTGAAAAAAACCAGAGTATAATAAGGTATTCTTCATTGGTTACAAAGTTTGTAAAATATCTTTTTAGGTCACTAATATTATTATCCCTGGGGTGTAGGTTAATGGAACTTTCCAACTCTGGCATTCTGTCCATCCTAAACATACATATACCCTCCTGGAATGGTTTCCTAAGTATTTGTGTAATTCTTTTACTTAAAGTCATATAGAGTCAGGGATGTCTTTAAGTGCTTGGCCTTTACTTTCTAATGATGAGCTTTAAAATTGTTATTGTCTTGACATAATTAGGTGTAACATCTAAAATGCTTTGTGTATGTAGCTATAAAAAAGAAAGTAATGTGATCTAGGACTGACAGTAAAGCTGTATCTCTGAAAAAATCCTATGGAAGGTTGAAATTGAATGTGGTAACTGCAATTATCTAAAAGGAAGTCTATTATTATATGATAAAACTGTCAAAATAATGATTGGGTACTCCCACAAATTGTACAGAAGATCAATAAAACCAATATTACGTCACGCTTTGAGAATTTAGGAATTCCACTTTCACCTAATTCATGACAGAGGTGTTCACAATATATTTAAGAATCAGATAATTGTAAGTTTTTTTCCTCCTGCTTTATTTTCTAATTAACCATTATCTAACCAGTAAATATTTTTGCTTGAGAAGAATGAAGAACAATATTATTAAGACCCTAAGAATGGTATCTATCTTGTGCATCTGCTTGGTCTTTTTCTGTTCTTCTCAAGTCCTCCTTAATGCTAGTGCTTTCTCTCTGAGATTATCTTCCTATTTATCCTGTATATATTATATTTGTACATAATTGTTTACATGGCGTCTCTCCTATTAGTCTCTGAGGTTCTTGAAGACTGGGAGTATTTTTGCTTTTCTTAGTATCTTCAGTTCTTAGCATTGTGTCTGGCAACACACTAAGTGCTTAATAAATTTTTATTTACTGTCAGCAGTCTAACTTGCCTCAGAGTTGATGGTCTTTGATGGTATCCGAACCACTATGTGCTAGATGAAGCCACTAAGTTATTCTGGATATAATTTCTGTCTTGTATTTGCTTTTATTTACTAAATTGCCAAATCTTCAACTACTATATTTTTCTTAGTCTGAGCAGACTTTTTGAAATAATTGAATGAAGGCTAGGAAACCTGCTGTAAATGTTTTATATATTTAATATTTTGAATTCATATTTTTATTTATATGATTTCTCTTAAGACAAACTTAAGGCATCTAATTTAACCTTATATATAGCTACCTCATTTGGGTAGTATCTGTCATCATATTAAAGTCTTCTATTAAAAATGATTTCATGATTCTTTCCTTGTTCCCCCTTTGTCTCCCATTACTCCAAACTGTTTTTCAATGTTTAGCAATGAACTATTGTTAGGAATGGCTTTCTTTTAGCTAACTTTAATTTTTCATAATGAGCTATATATCTTTTTCTCTTTCTAGTTAGTAATGTTTTCAAGCATATGAAGAATTGTTACCAAACCTATTTGCATACTAATACATAATCTAATTTTCTCCAGATGTGTTATTCTTTTACCTTTTAATCATTTTTGATAGCTTTCCTATGAAAACTCTCAAGATGTTTTTCATGACCTATGAACTGAATAGATAGTTCTAGTAAGGATATAATCAGAGTTGGCATTGTGTTTGTTATGTTTTTGTTGTTTTTTTTTTTTTTGTTGTTGTTGTTGTTGTTGCACTTTACAAATCCCAACAAATCTTGGTTAATGTTTTCTATGAAATAAAAATAACAGCATTACTTTGGCTGATTGATGGTCTACTATGAACATTTATATTGTTTTCAGTAATAATCATTCCCTGTTTCAGTCAACAGTCAACAAGCATTTCTTTATATTGTCAAAAGAAAACAATTTTGTCTTTTATCTACTCTTCCTACTCCTCTACCTCTAGAATACCAATACCATTTTGAATTTGTCTGCATTAAGCATCATTCTGTTGCTTCTGACCACAGGAATTTATTCAGTTTTTCTTAAATTCTTCTCAGAAGTATAATTTCCTTTCTATTAACCTTGTTATGCTTGGTGTCTGTGAAAGGAAGGTGGATTTTAAAGTTAGGATGAGGACATTTTTTACCATTCTAAATAAAGGAAAGCTCATTTTAAATTTTTCTCCCCTGAGCTCAAGAATTTAAATCTTAGCTACTAGTTTTAATCTTATCTTATTCTTTTGTATGCTATGTTGTCTGCCATCCCTGTTAGTAAGAAAAGTAATGAGCAGGCTTCTATTATCTGGAATAATGATGAATGCATAAAATAATCCATCTCTAGTACCCCTAGTTTCATGATGAATTGGTGTTATTGACTGGAGTCAGGAAGAATCATCTTCCTGAATTCACATTTTCTATCTGTGTGATTCTGAGCAAGTTACTTAACACCCTTTTTGGCCTCAGTTTCCTGATTTGTAAAATGAGCCGGAGAAAAAAATGGCAAATTTCTCTAGTTTCTTTGCCAAGAAAACCCCAAATAGGATCAAGAAATAATTCAACAACAACAACAAATACTTGTTTAAAACACATCTTAAATTATGTTATTATTCCTATAAATTATATCTATTAATTGTGTTAATTTTATTCCATGGTAAGATGTTAGTAAAATATATCTCTTGATTCTTCTTATTTTAAAATCATCATCATTTAGTAAGTATAACCACAAAATTTGGGTGATACCAACCCAGCTGATTGCAGCACAGGCATTATTTGTGGTGAATTCTACAATCAAGCCGCCAGAAACATTATTCACAATAGTGATTGTATAAAAAAAAAGTGCTGAGAAGATCAGCTTGTGTTTTAAATCTGAAGAGCTAGTGCAGTATAAGTCTTCATGACTGGGTCTATGAATAATGATTTTAAAAGTGGACACAGAGAGTAAATAGAGTGAAGGTAGGGAGAGAAAATACAAAGTAAAAATATATAAGTAATTGTAGCTTTAAATGTGAATGAGATGAATTTACCCCCAAAATGAAAATGGATAGTAGATAAAAAATTTGAATTCAACAATATTTTACTTTTAGGGAAAATTTTAAAAATGAAATATATACACAAAGATCAAATAAAGGGAGGAATAGAATTTAATGTGTTTTTTTTTAAAAAAAGCAGAGATATCATGATCTCAAAATTGAAGTTAAAATAGATTTAATCAAAAGTGAAAATTAGAGAAATAATACTGTGTCAGCAATATTATTCAATACAAAATACCTAGATAGTATAAAATACCTGAATATATAACTACCAAATGGACACAGGTACTATACAAACATAAACATACAAATAAAGACATTTAAATAATTCAAGTAATGTTAATTTTTCATGGGTAGATAAAAGCAATAAAGTTTTTATATAAATAAAGTCATCTAGGTAATTGAAATAATGTTTTTTTTTTTTAATGATTTTTAATTGACAATTTTATGTAAAATATTTCTTCAAAGTCATCCCAATTAAATTACCAAAAAAAACTGTTTTATTGTGTTAGGAAAAAAAAGATAAAGTTTATTTAGGACAACAAAAAGTCAAGAACTTCAAAGTAACTAGAGGGACGAAATATAAAGGAAATAAATTTAGCAGTATTGGACCTTAAACTGTAAGGTGAGAGCTTTCTTGAAGTGTAAAATTGATAATTTTGATTATTTTAGAATAAAATTTCCTTGTAAAAATAAAATCTATGTAACCAAGAATAAGAATGAAGAAAATTGGGGGTGGGAGAATTTTCATAGACAGTCTCTTAAATAAAATGTGATTGAGTTGGAATATTGCTGTGGGTTAAGAGGTGATGAGCTGTTTGACTTATAAACATGGAAAAGATTTGAACTTATGAAGGAAGATGCCATTCACCTTCAGTGTGAGAAACAGATGATAAGAGAAAATAAGCATAATACAGTCTTACATATGTATATGAGTATATATGTGTTTGTTTATTGATATCTATTTACCTATAGTTTAATTGTAGTCTTTTTTAGGATGGTAGAAGGGGGAGGATAAAATTAAAAGTACACAGCAGAGAACAAAAGAACTGAACATCTTTGAAAACATGAGGAGCATTTCTTATATAGGTTTTCTTGAAGTGAAATTTTATTGTTTTATTGAATCTTCTATTATGGGCTATTGTAGACCTGGCAATTTTTTTTCTGTTCTCATTTTGTATTTAATTTTGTAATAAAAATAAAATTTACCAAAAAAGAAAAATGAAAAAGAGTGAATACAGTCTGAACCTACTCCTTTTAATAGTTGTGATGTGCATATTTATGTCTTCATCATTGAATGTAAGTCTATGTGTATGTGTTTGTATAAGTATGTCTCTATCCCTGAACATAACATTTTATGCTAGGAAATTGAAAGTGATTAGAACCATCATTTTATAAAACAATTGTATAACACTATTCAATAAATTCTTGGAAAAAAAACAAGGAAGAGGGAGAGAGGAGAAAAAGAGGGAGACAGATTCAGACAGAGAGCTACAGAGAGAGACAGAGACAGAGAAGGAGGGAGGAGAAAAGAGAGAGAGAGAGAGACAGACAGAGAAGAAAAGATACTGTGCTTTGATCTGTAGTCAGACAACAATTATTTTTTTTCTCTGGAGGTGAAGGACATTTTTCATCATAATCAAATAATCACAAAGTGATTGTCATAGAAAATTGTATTGCTAAGATTAGTTAAGTCATTCACAGTTGTTCATCTTACAATATTGCTATTATTATGTACAGTTTTCCTGAGTCTACTCACTTCACTTTGTATCAGTTCATATAAGTAATTTTTTTTCCTTTCTTTTTTCTTTTTTTTAAATTGAGGCAATTGGGGTTAAGTGACTTGCCCAGGGTCACACAGTTAGGAAATATTAAGTGTCTGATGTCAGAATTGAACTCAGGTTCTCCTTTATTCAGGGCTGGTGCTCTATCTACTGCACCACCTAACTGCTCCATGTAAGTCATTTCTTGAAGTACAATAATATTACATTATAATTGTATACTGCAATTTTTTCAGCTATGCCCTAATTGATAGGCATCCTCTCAATTTCCAGTTCTTGTCCATCACAAAAGAGCTGCTATTGTAATATAATAGTAGCTAAAATTTGCAAACCACTTTATATAGATTATCTCATTTGATTCTCATAATATTTCTGTGAGCTAAGTCCTATTATTTTTTCTACTTTATAGATGAGGAAATGGAAAAGGGGCCCCAACTAATAAATATTCAGGGCAAGATTTGAACTTCCCATCCTATATCAATTGTACCATTTGTTTATCATTTGAGTAGTTTTTAGCATTATTCTCCTCTTCAGCTTGGTTTTCTCCCATTCTTTCTCAACCAAGATAGAAAAATTTTATAGAAGTAAGGTAATATCAATCATTACAGGGTATACAAAAAATGTAATAATTTAGAGCAGGATGATCTTTCAG